>NW_019396274.1:530-24642 GCF_000591075.1 Eurytemora carolleeae | reverse complement strand
GATAATAACTATACAGCAGAACTACATATTCAGGATTGGTCCATGTCCTATATAGATAATAACTATACAGCAGAACTACATATTCAGGATTGGTCCATGTCCTATATAGGTAATAACTATATTGCAGAACTACATATTCAAGATTGGTCCATGTCCTATATATAGGTAATAACTATATTGCAGAACTACATATTCAGGATTGGTCCATATCCTATATAGATAATAACTATACAGCAGAACTACAGATTCAGGATTGGTCCATGTCCTATATAGATTCTAATACTGCAGAACTATACAGATTAGTATTTGAATCGACGGTAAGTAGTTCACCGACCTGGCTTAAATTCATTAAGTTTTATTTTTATTTTACTTCGGAGAACACTTAGCAAAATAATTAATTTTTTATTCTTTCCTCTTCATTTTTGTGCTTTAATATTTTAATATTCATGTGTGGTTAACCCTGTATTTATATTAAAACTGTGTAAAAACTGATATTTCTTTACAAAAATGTTGATAAGTCAAAAGAATGTATTTCAAAAATTAAACCTATTTTTTTAAACAATAATTGTCTATCCATGGTCTCAGGCCTAGCCTCCCTAGCCAGGTTATGAAAAGTTAAAACTGTCCAAAATATGTTTGAATAAATACAACTGTTTTAACGAGTGATATTTTAAAAAATATTTTTAGAAACTGTAAAATAAAATTTTCTGTGTTTAAAACATGTGACAGCTGTTTTTAAATAAACGGGGTGAATCATTGCAGTTGAAATATATTCATTGCATATTTTTAGGTAAGATTTCACGATTTAACTACATTTAAAATGCTTCAGTATTTTGAATTTTCTAGGGATTTCCTCTTATTACATTGTATAAACAGAATTTTTTCCTGACAAAAGATTTAACCAAAAAGATTTATTAATTAAACCAATAGTTTAAATTATTTATGCTAAAGATGTTTAACATTGTAATGTAAGCAAATTTTAAAATTACAAATAGAATGATAGGAACATACATGTATCCGAACATTCTCTTCATAATGTCAAATAAAATGTTTGTAATTTCGACCAACCATTACTGTTAAATTCTAATTACTTTTATGCATAATTATGAGAGGAACAATTAATCATATCAAAAATTTATAAACATTGTTTTTCTTCTCTTTAGCTCTACAATTAGAGAAGTTATTATTGAAAACATGTAATATTTCAATCCTAAATTCAATCCACTTTAGTTTGACGTGTTTAACTGTGACGTATTTGTACTGCAAATAAACAATAGTTAGTAAACTGGTCCGGCTTGCCTACCCCTACCTCGTTGTTTACATGCTGCAATATTTGTTTTTGTTTTGACCAAGTTAGTTCATGGCATGGTCCAATTATACCACATTAATGATTACTTGGTGTACCGTTCCGTTTTGCCTATTCTGTATTCTTCATGTATACTGTACAGTTTTCTCTAGCTGTCTACAGGTCTGTTTGGTACAAAAACCCTGTCCCCCCAACCTTAGTATATGCATACCTTGGTATAAACTGTTAATATTCCAGTGGTTATAAAGGTGAAAAAACTGAGGGACCATCATTGTTCTCTAGTAATAAACAAGCTGAGTATTAAATACCCTTTTAACCTTAGTCCGATTCACAATAGTATGGTACCCTTTTAACCTTAGTCCGATTCACAATAGTATGGTACCCTTTTAACCTTAGTCCGAGCCAAAGTATTAAATTTCCTTTTTTCACTCTAAACTTATTATATTAAATTCCTGTTTACTATAAACGTGACTCGCAGATTTATGCACGAGAGAAAGTGTAAAAAATTAGAAGAAATAAGACAGAAAAAAGACAATATTTTCTACATTTTTGTTTCTTAAAAAAGGGTTACAGATACCGTTGTGAATAGGGAAGGTTCTACTTAAAATTAATGGTCACATAAAGTATGTCAATTGAAGTGTTTTGTATTAGTCTAGTAAAAAATAGCAGCTAAAGGTAAACACCTGTACACTGTACAAGATTGAGTGTCTCTAAAGGTAAACACCTGTACACTGTACAAGATTGGGTGTCTCTAATAAATCGTTGCATTTATCGAAGCACAGAAAACATTTGACTTTTATTTAAAACTGAATATGATTCATCCAAGGGCGTATACATAAATAAATCTAGGGGGGGGGGCGGAATATGCGCTAAGCGCAAAAAACTTGTTTTGACCCCCTCCCCCTAGGAGCTCCTAGGGGGATGGGTCAAAATTTGAACTGTAAATTCGAAAATTTGGCTTCTTGGATACTTTAAAGGTACACATACAGTCCAATTACCTTGCAAGTACTACTTTAACTCTCCTTCAAGCAAAACTAGCATCCTGTCTGTATTGGAATATTTTAATTTTTGATTTTAAATCCGTCAAATGTAGCGTAATAGACTTATATTTAAATCTTAAAAATACTTTCGAAAAATTTCCATTTCCTGGTTGAAAATGAATTCTAAAGCTGAGACTCACTGGACATCAATTTAATTCAAACCCAAAAAGAAGAAAATATTTGTCATGAAATCAATTTGTGCTTTTCCCATAATTTCTAATCAAATTTGTTTTGGTCTAAATTAATCTATTTGATCTAACTAAATTTATTGAATTTAGAAATGTCTAAGGTCTACTACATTGGGTTGCAAAGATATAGCACATAGATTCAGCCTCCTTATAAACAGTCTCATCAATTTTAAAGACAGGGCTGACTTTGAAGTGTCGCAACGCCCTAAGCTTAGATTTTACCGCTCTAACTCACTCATGCTTTTCTGTAGCCCTTTACATGTACATTTTAGCACTGTAAAGCACTTCTTGTTAGATTTGGTTTTTTAGAAGTAATTGGCAAAATTCTCAACGATTTTTGCTAGAGAGCGTGAGACCATTAAATCGCAGTGATAGGGATAAGAAAATTAGAGTTTGGGGCAAAGACTCAATTCCCTTTGCAAGAACAAGAAAAGGTGGAAACAGATTTTAATGAAAATAAATCAAAATGAGTTGTTTCTTAATATTTTGCTCTCGATCCTTCACATATCTTGTAATGATCTAAATTCAAATTTAAATTTGATTGGATTTTTTTTGTTGCAATTTTTGAATTGATTAGGCAAACACATTGTTAAGAAATTTATTTACAAAAAATACTTTAGTGAGTTTCTCATTGAACGATGACCATGAAGCATATAATCTGCTTTGTATGGAGTGTGCATTGAAACTAGGGGAACATGGAGTATAAAATCTGCTTTGTATGGAGTATGCATTGAAACTAGGGGAACATGGAGTATAAAATCTGCTTTGTATGGAGTGTGCATTGAAACTAGGGGAACATGGAGTATAAAATCTGCTTTGTATGGAGTATGCATTGAACCTAGGGGAACATGAAGTATATAATCTGCTTTGTATGGAGTGTGCACGGGACATATGGGAACATGGAGTATAAAATCTGCTTCATTTGAGTGTCCACTGGAACTATTTGAACATGGAGTAAAAAATCTGCTCTTTATAGAGTGTGCACTGTACCTAGGGGAACATAGAGTACAGAATCTGCATGAATAGTGTGTGAAATTTAACCAAAAGAACATGGAGTATATATTCTTCTCAGTTCTATGGAGTGTGCACTTGAACTAGAGGAACATGGAGAATAGATTCTGCATACATAGAGTCACTTTAACTTGTAGTATAAAATCTGCCTGATATAGAGTTCGCACTGACACTGGATGATTTAAACTCCAGTACCTGATGCAATACTCAACACCAAGCAAACAAAGTAAAGAAAAACTAAAAATATAAATCTAACAAACTAGCAGCAAAATATTATGTATATTAAAATCCAGGACGAGATTAGTATGCACCAGAAGAGTATGCTCCACAACATTTATTGAAAAATTTTCATTTTTCGTTTAAGTTAAAAATACACATTCACCAGAAGTAAAAGCAAATAAATAAAAACTAAAAAAGAAAATATAACAAAACAATGTTTGACAATTTTTCTGATGGACCCAGAGCCGTGCAAGATCATCTTCTGTTTCTTATATTTTGATTTACCGGCTGCAGACGCCATGTACATGGTTGAATTCTTGTACATAACTCCAACTGTCTTGTACGAGAGAGAGAGAAGGAACAAGTGTATACAGCATGCAGAATCCAATATCCTAGAGGTCCTTCTTCGACGGAGGCTTTCTCTGATCTGAACCAAGTTAAACTTCCACGTCGAAATTATTAGAATTCGACCCGGGCCACGAAGCTGCCTGCTGGCCTATGCAAGGTGGCATGAGGGGGGAGAAAGGCAGGAGAGAGAGGGGATGGGCGGCCCGAGTCCTTCAGGTGTTCTCTTCTATATCTACAGGTGGTAATATCAATATGTATATCTATCTCTACATCCCTTATTAAATACACGTCACCTGCCCTCCCCCTTTTACTCCATTCCTTACTCGCATCCCCCCCTCCATCCCCAGTCCTCCCTCGCACCCCCCCCTTTTGTCGCATAATTAACCCCTATTTCTACCATTTCCTATCTCCCATTCTCATCCTCTTCCTCTTTACCGTTTAAATAATTAGTACTATAAACTATTTTGCATATGATAAATTCGCACCCTGATCTCTAATCTTCTTTGATATTTCAAAGATTATTTAATACAACAGAATCTACATAATGGAAATATTAAAGGTCTGCAACATCGGGTTGCAGAGATTTTGGGATTAGTATATCATAGTTTGTGGTATAAGAACTAATTTTCTTTATCATGGACACTATTACAAATAATAAGATCGAACTCATCCGTTTGATCTGCATTCTAACCAGGTAACCCGGGACTGTTCTATTTACAAATTGCATGCATGAAATAGATAAAAATTATATTGATTCGAAAATCAATGTTGACATATTTTGTATTAGACGTAGACGATGAAGTTTTCTTACTCAGATAATTCTGGATCACATATCTTTTTCTTCTAGAAAGAATTACTGAATATTTTAATAATAAGCTGGGTTTCTGTAAAAATATTTGTCTCTCGTGACTTAAATGAAAACATTGTTCAAAAAGATAAATTTATTTACTTTTTAACAAACAGTACAAAGGGTTTCCCTTGTTGAAATTACAACAGTTTTCCCTCTCCCTTCCACATATTTACTCTGCTTCACGACCTTTCCTCTCCCTTCCACATATTTACTCTGCTTCACGACCTTTCCTCTCCCTTCCACATATTACTCTGCTCCACGACCTTTCCTCTCCCTTCCACATATTACTCTGCTCCACGACCTTTTCTCTCCCTTCCACATATTACTCTGCTCCACGACCTTTTCTCTCCCTTCCACATATTTCTCTGCTCCATGACCTTTTCTCTCCCTTCCACATATTACTCTGCTCCACGACCTTTTCTCTCCCTTCCACATATTACTCTGCTCCACGACCTTTCCTGCTCTGCAGCATCCTGTCTTTTCCAGGAATCTATTCTATCCAGAAACTACTCTGCTCTGCAGCATCCTGTCTTTTCCAGGAATCTATTCTATCCAGGAACTGCTCTGCTCTATAGCATCCTGTCTTTTCCAGGAATCTATTCTATCCAGGAACTTCTCTACTCTGTAGCATCCTGTCTTTTCCAGGAATCTATTCTATCCAGGAACTGCTCTGCTCTGAATCATCCTGTCTTTTCCAGGAATCTAATCTATCCAGGGACTGCTCTGCTCTGCAGCAACCTGTCTTTTCCAGGAATCTATTCTATCCAGGATCAGTGCTCTGCTCTGCAGCATCCAGTCTTTTCCATGAATCTATTCTATCCAGGAACTGCTCTGCTCTGCAGCATCCTGTCTTTTCCAGGAATCTATTCTATCCAGGAACTACTCTGCTCTGCAGCATCCTGTCTTTTTCAGGAATCTATTCTGTCCAGGAACTACTCTGCTCTGCAGCATCTTGTGTTTTCCAGGAATCTATACCATCCAGGAACTGCTCTGCTCTGCAGCATCCTGTCTTTTCCAGGAATCTATTCTATCCAGGAACTGCTCTGCTCTGCATCATCCTGTCTTTTCCAGGAATTTGTTTTATCCAGGAACTGCTCTGCTCTGCAGCATCCTGATTTTTCAGGAATCTATTTTATCCAGGAACTACTCTGCTCTGTAGCATCCTGTCTGTTCTAGAAATCTATTCTATCCAGGATTCAGGAACTGCTCTGCTCTGCAGCATCCTGTCTCACTT
This sequence comes from Eurytemora carolleeae, assembly GCF_000591075.1. NCBI lineage: Eukaryota > Metazoa > Arthropoda > Copepoda > Calanoida > Temoridae > Eurytemora > Eurytemora carolleeae. Next base: position 18,446 of record NW_019396274.1, on the reverse strand, counting down.
TTTAAGATATGTTAAATATCCAGTTCTGTAAGCTGCTCCATTTCATCAAATTTTAGGAACGACATCTCTGTTCCGACAATTTCGATTGCATAATGTTTCTCGGATTTTCTAAATTTTACTCTGGGATTAATAACATTTTGGATTGATCAAAACAATTTCTTGAATATATTCTACTAGGATTTTAGGGCGCTTCGCGCACATCTTCTATTTCAATTGTGAACATGTTCTCTTTGTGTACAGTGTAAAACAAAAAGTAAATTCAATTCCTATGTTTATTGGGACACCCTCAAAGAACCTATACAGTGTTTTACCGTAACCGTGAACGAACAGAACGTTCAGTTCATAGTTAACAACGAACGGCCACATGAAACGTTTGTCCGTTTTGTTATTTTAACAACCGTTTACAAAAAGGCTTTTTCGCGAACACTCCCTTCAACAAAACATACATTTCTGATATAAAAGCCAAATTTGACATAAGATCTAATTAAATTTTCCTTTTCAGAGATGCCGAGACAGACACTGCACTGTTTTTAAACATTTCCTTTGAACATTTGAATATGTATATTTTATGTATATTTTATGCATATTTTATGTATATTTAATGTATATTTTATGTATATTTATGTATATTTTATGTATATCTTATGATATCAAAGGGAGTATTCGCGAAAAATTAAAAGGTGTAGAGAAACTTACGTTCACGTTGAAAAATTATCTCTTTTGATCGCTACTAATCTTACTTCTATCTGTTGCGTCTACGGTCATAACCAGAAAACAATAGAATAGAAAGACGACAGTATAGCTATACTTCAGCGTTTTGATGTTGTTGCAAAGAAAATATCGTTACTAGTAACTCAGCAAAGGACTTTTTAAGTGAAAAGGATCTATTTACATATACAATTGCTATGCATAATGTCAATTGAACTAGTTTAAGTCCTTACTTTGAGTATAAAAGTAACTCTCGAATCATAAAAATTTAAAATATTATGAAATATTAGCTATGTACTAATGCATCAAAAAATTATCGATGACTATAGGACAGGTTGTAATACCTGAATGATTTTTTTGGAATTAAATTGATTTTTCGACGATCCGAGTCCTATGCTGCAATTTTCTGAATTTGAATTAACGCTACGTTCTTCGGTGTGCGTCGTTTTAAACAATTTTCACTTTAGAGACGCAACAGATAGAAGTAAGACTAGTAGCGATCACCATCGATAAGTTTTCGACGTAGGTCTATTCTTTCATTTTTTGCGAACACTCCCTTTAAATATGTATATTTTATGTATATAAAATGATATCAAATATGTATAATATTTTATTTCTGATACAGAGTTTGTTTGTTTGTTTACGAACCCATGGACCAATTTGCCTCACATTTTGATTCGGGTAAGCAGTTGAAACATGGGAATTAGCTTGATTTAACAATTATAATAATTAGTCGGTTGACTTTTATTGGGAATGTTTAGATGGGTTCTTAAGCTAGTAAATTTTGATATCAAATTTATATGTTTATTATATATTATATTTCTGCACGGATAAAATTTAGTNATAGGTACCTAAACATGTAGGTTATTGGAGGTCAATAGGTACCTAAACAGTTTGGCAAGGGTTTAATAGGTAACAAAACATGTAGGTTATAGGGTGTTAATAGGTACCTAAACAGTTTGGCAGGGGTTTAATAGATAACTAAACATGTAGGTTATAGGGGGTTAATAGGTACCTAATCATGAAGGCAGGGGTTAATAGGTACCTAAACATCTATCCCTTCTACCCCTTCTACCCCATCTACCCCTTCTATCCCTTCTACTCCTTCCAACCCTTCCATCCCTTCTACCCCTTCTATCCCTTCTACTCCTTCTACCCCTTCTACCTCTTCTTCCCCTTCTTTTATTCCTTCTACCCTTTCTACCCCTTCTGCCCCCTTGCAAATAGACCACAAGTGTCTAGTTAAAGTAAACCCCTTCTACCCCTTCTATCCCTTCTACTCCTTCTACCCCTTCTACCTCTTCTTCCCCTTCTTCTATTCCTTCTACCCCTTCTATCCCTTCTACCCCATCTATCCCTTCTACCCCTTCTACCCCATCTACCCCTTCTATCCCTTCTACCCTTCTATCCCTTCTACCCCTTCTACCCCATCTACCCCTTCTTCCACTTCTACCCCTTCTATCCCTTCTACCCCTTCTACCCCATCTACCCCTTCTATCCCTTCTACCCCTTCTACCCCTTCTATCCCTTCTATCCCTGCTACCCCTTCTATCCCTTCTACCCCTTCTACCCCATCTACCCCTTCTATCCCTTCTACCCCATCTATCCCTTCTATCCCTTCTATCCCTTCTACCCTTTCTACCCCTTCTACCCCTTCTACCCCTTCTTCCCCTTCTATTCCTTCTACCCTTTCTACCCCTTCTGCCCCCCTTGAAAATAGACCACAAGTGTCTGGTTAAAGTAAAGGAGGTTAAAACGTTAAATTCAAATTCTAAAGGGACAGTTCATGTAGTTTTTAGCAAACCCTTTGTTTCAAAAATTGACATTAAGGATTCGCTGCGGCACCCTTGAAAGGGACTGTAAGCGAAATTTAAAAACGACCCTTGATGTAAAGATGTCAATTTCCAATTTAAAATGGACCCCTTGAAACCTTTTTTGATCAATATGCTAAACATATTCTTGTTTATCTTAAATATAAATGTGTTTCTTTCTAGCAGAAATGTACATGCACAGGTTGAGGATCCATGCAATTGAAGATAATCAATTTTTAAAATTATAAACATCGATATCTCCAAACAAAGTTTTTAAGAATAACTTTTCGGACATTGCCTTCTTTGCATGGAGGGTCACTTAAAATTATGCTTACAGTCCCTTTAAGCGTATTTTTCAGTATCGATGAAGAAGTTTGTAGACAATTCCTTTAAGTAAGATATCCAATATGTAAAACATGTGTGCGTGAAAGGTTTACTCAACTCTGATTTTATCCTGCTTAAAGGAACTGAATAAACGTAATTTCAAGTGGCAATCTTTGCAAAAATTGCAATTCCCGATTCTAGGCGGTTCCTTTTAAAGATTTGTCCGATTCAGTATGAATTATATATCAATATTTATCATTTTTAAATTTATTAATTTTATTTGTTGGTTTTAAACAAAAGTGACTTGCGCATTCTGCTCTACTACAAACAGGAATTATCAGAATTAAAAAGTTTAACCTTGGAAAACGAAAATATCTTCTACATTATTAATCAGATAAAGGTTTCAAGGATATCGTTGTGAATCAGGCACTGCCATTTTTGCACGGAGAGTCACTTGAAATTAAGATGACAGTCCCTTTACTTTTTTTATTAGATAGAAACTTTTACAAGTAGTATTAGCAGACTTATTTCCATTAAATTATTTCCAAATTCTTTTCCATTTCTATATTTACGTAATGTGGACGTGGTTCAACTGTTATTGTCCAAAATCATTTGAGAAATGCTAAAATAATACAGGGATACCAACAAAGGATGAGAATATAACGACGACCTGGAAGTGTTTGAATATAACAGTTTGTCAGTTTATTTTAAAATGTTATACTTTATTAAGTTTTAAAAGGTATGTTTACAGTACAGTACAGTACAGTACAGTACAGCACAGCACAGTACAGTACAGTACAGTACAGTACAGTACAGTACAGTACAGTACAGTACAGTACATTACAGTACAGTACAGTACAGTACAGTACAGTACAGTACAGTACAGTACAGTACAGGACAGTACAGTACAGTACTGAAGTATAGTGCAGGACCTGGAAGTATTTGAATATAACGGTTTAAAAGTCGTACAAGTGATTTATAAATAACACTGTCTCCTGTATTTGAAATTGGACTCCCCCCCCTTAATTCTCGCTCTGTATTTTTAACAATATATGAAAGCTGTTTTACATAAAAAAATTTAGGGGACCACTGTATGTACATTATACTCGATCTAAGTGGTGGCTAGATATCATGGTTTAAAAGAATTACAATAATTACGTTAATCCATTCTCGGCACCTGCTTTTCTTCCAAATAATAAAATTTTATCAGATTTTAATTCGTTTTCTAATTATCTGGTATATTGGTGGAAATACATCTGTGTCAGTTTAAAGATTTTAAATTTGAAATAATTAGAGCATCAACATTAGAACAGTCCTCAGTTTGAAACTAATAGACACAGGGATAGGTTCAATCTTTGGTTTTAATACTAAAATCATTTTACATCTAGTTCAACTACATCTACTTCAACTTCTTCAACTACATCTACATCAACTTTTTTAATTACATCTACATCAACTTCTTCAACTACATCTACTTCAACTTCTTCAACTACATCTACATCAACTTCTTCAACTACATCTACATCAACTTTTTCAACTACATCTACTTCAACATCTTCAACTACATCTATTTCAACTTCTTCAACTACATCTACTTCAACTACTACTGGTAATTTTACCACTTGTCAAAGTATTTCTATCCTTTTAATATTTATTTATGAAACTTGATTTTCAGCTATTTTTTTGCACGTGACTGAATTAAAAAAAATTAATGAAAATTTTTTGTTTTTAAGTTAGCTTAACATGTAAACAGTAACGGGAAAGACGGCAATAATTTTCCCGTTTTGAAAAGTTATCCGTAAAAGCAAATATTTTGATTTACAATGAATCATGAATAATAAATAATTTTAAATAACGTTTCTTTTTTGTTAATGAACACTTGTAAGTTCTGCGGTAATTAAAACCTTTGGATTTCTACAAACTTAAGTAAAGAATAGGTATCCCTGCTACCGAGGTTTCTTTCTACCCTTCCTATACCTCTTCTTCTAACTAACATGTGTAATATTTTAGTTAAAATTAGTTAGTTGAATACTTCTTTCAATACTTACGTTTATACGTTTATATGTTTTTATAAAATAGTATTTTCCAGAAAGTACAGGGCTGTTTATTTTACGATTCTATTATCAGCGTAAGAACTTTTCGACACTCATGTTCACGTTGTACATGTTGAACATGTTTTTTGTTATTCTAAAACTTAATATGTACAGAGAGATTTTTAAAGCATGCATTAAACAACCTTTATGTTTTCAGTATCTTGATGTGGTTTTTCAATTATAGATCATTCAAATATTAGGAATTGGTCAACCATTTCACGCAACCGCCATTGGAACAACATCCATTGGAGTAACCACCATTAGAACAACAGCCATTTGAGCAACCGCCATTTGAACAACCGCCATTGGAACAACCACCGGTCAACAACCTCCATTGAAATAACCGTTATAAGAAGCAACCACCATTTGAAGCAACCGCCTTTGGAGACAACCGCCATTGGAAGCCCCCTCCGCGGCGGTGTGAGCGTTTGTGACCAATATAACGGGCAGCTGATTGATCGTTGCTTGATTTATTTGTCACAAGCATTCATCCCGCCACTATTCTACATTAAACAAGAAGAAAACTACTTCAAATGTCGTCTTTATCCTTGTCTTCTTTTTCGTTGAAAAACTTTACAGTGGGAGCTCATAAAATATGGAATAGGAAGCTGAGATTAGAACAATTTTTTTAGTGAATTTCGGTGTTGTTTTAAAGTCTTCTTCCTATTCCTGCAGTTTTATTTGTACATATAGAAATGTTTGAAAATGCAGTACTACGTTATTCCCAATCTTCTCATTTCTAAGGGGAAAATCTTTGTATGTATAACAGCTATTTAAGGAATAAATGTAAAAAAACGTATATGAGAACAACATTTTATGTCATTTTTTGTTCGTTTTTTATAAGTACTAAATTTATGATGTCATGAATTATTAACAAGTGATTTTTAAACATCTATAATTTAATATTTATATAAATATCAATATCTTGGTTTCTTATATATTCTGAGACCACATTTAATGAATTCGAGCCGCGTCTCAAATCCACCAAAAACCGGTTTCAATTGAGTGCCGGCTTAAATCTTGAAACATTGAATACAATTTTAAGTGTAACCAACCATATTTGAGCCGCGTCTCAAATTTAATCCGCGGCTCAAATTCTTTAAATTCGAACTCTGGGTTACCCACTATGAATACGACTTTAATGCCGACCTGAAACTCTTAAACACATTTTAGTTTTATTTTATTGTTTTATGCTTTTATTATCAATAAATATATATTATGAATGTCCTGACTAGATATTTTTTGATCTATCATCTATCAAACATGTGCTTTCTAATATATATACATAGACCAGAGGGATATCCACATAGGAAGACTTTAATTTCGACCTAAAGTTCTTTAAGTCTCATCATTCAATCCTCTTTTAAGTCAACCGTGTATGCATTCACATATTTCAATTGTTTGATGAATATCACAAGCATGAGATCGTTAAAACGGTTTTACTTCATCTTCTTTAGCTTTAAATGTCAATATAAGTTGACAGAGTTGACATTTCCATTGCAAACTATTAAATCGTGTAATATTTATAAAATCGTTTATAAGATCGAGAACACTTAGTCGCATTTATTTCATAAAGCTGTGATTGACAACAAACTTTAGGTCCGACGTTTTTCAGGGTGGAAAATTATAAATAAATGAAAATACTTGATTTAAACATTTATTTTTGACTACATATAAAATGCTAAAACATTTTTGGTTTAAAAACTTAAATTTTTGTGTTTAAAAAAAGTTAGTTCTAGAAAAATATAAGATTATTTGATGATACATTGATGTGTATTCATTACCGAATACCTGAAAAACTTTCTTTGGTTCTAAATCTTGAAGCGAAAATCATTAAATTATAGATAGTCAGTGTGAAATTTACAGTAAAAGGTTTAATATAAACCTATTTTGTCTTGTCTGTGTAAATAAACTGCATTTTTTTGGTCTGCTAATTTTTACAAAACCCTAAGAGAGATTTTTCTGGAAAATATACAAAGATTTTTATACTTTTAAATTTTTAACGAAGATTGTGCATTTGTTAAAAAATATTTGAAAATATTAAAGGGAGTGTTCGCGAAAAATTAAGTGGGGTATTGGCTATACCCGAATTGAATTTGGAATATAGTAATTTTTTCATGTAATATTCCAAAGATTGATACCATTCGATTTCAAATTCAATTTGGGTTTAGCTTTTCATTCTTCCCTTTATTATTGTCAAAAAGAAGCAAAACATAGGTTTATAAACTGAGAGAGAAATAAAAAAGTGTCTAATGGGTTAACTTCAAGGGGGAACTAAAAATCACAGCATTAAAAAATAAACATTTTTTTTCTGAACACTCGATTACAAATTACATTTAGAATAAGAAAATTATGTTGTAACCTTCTAATCACAAAATTTGATTAAAATGAATCATTTAAAAGAAATTTTGCGGATTAATATAGATCATGAATCAATGAGATCTTAAATTATATTTTATCTGAGTGGTGCAAAATACACATATACAAGGTGTCCCAAAAACAACGGAACTAAATCTAAAATCTTCTTCGATATGTAGGGCATTTGTTCCTTAATGCAGTTATCGTAACTGTACTAAAAACAGTTATTATTAAAATCTGAACGTGATGGGGTTTCAGAAATGTGGTGTGCTAGTTATGTACCTTAAAAACTGAAGAAGAAGTCAAGAAAGGAGTTTTTGCCACAAATTCTGATTAATTTAATCCCTATTTCTTTACAACCTGATTTCATTGATATTTTACACTGAAATCTATGGCTTCTGTCAGATTATATAGATTAAGTTTAAAATATCATAGGTTTCAAAGATATAGGAACAAGCAAATTTTGCGATCTCCAACTTTTATACACCAGATCATTCATTGCATGGATTAATTAAAATAACAGATAGGACACTAGATGTCGTCTTTTTAAGAATTGGATGAAACTCGTTCACAAAAACCCTAAGGCAGAAGCCCAAGGGGGTTTCGCGCAGTCGGCGTAGAAAAGAAAAGGCTCTCTCTGTTTTGTAATTCTACGCCGACTGCGTGAAACTCATCTGAACTTCTGCCTCAGGGTTATTGTGAACGAGTTTCGTCCAAATCTTGTGTCCTATCTGTTATTTTAACAAATCTATGATTCATTGAATATAGAAAATTAAGAATATTTTTAGGTCGTCTTTTAGTTCCCATGTTTTTTGGAGCATAGTGTATAATCAAATACATATATATAGCTCTACATACATCTAAATCGCAGAAACTGAAATTCTTTTCTTTTCTGGCTTCCTGAATCATCATTCATTCTTCAACAAATGTAAAAATTCAAAACAAAAAAAATAATTCTGAAAAATGTCCATTGACTGACCAGCAAAATGGGTCTGTGTTATTTACCGTGTATAAAATAAGCTATCTGAGGGAAACCGGGTTTGCTTCAAAAATGTTGTCGGCCATATTAAAAAAAGCGAGATGTACAGTTGAACTCCGTATCACTTCTGGCCAAGAGTAAAGTGAAGAAGTGGTTCAACTGAGTCTTGCTTTTTATTAAGTCTGGCCTCATCAAATTTCGAAACACTACGGTGGGACTCAGACAACTGTGTTAGATTCAAGTTAAAACTTATGATTTAATTTAGTCATACTAATATGAAACTTACTAATTTATAAGATTATGAAATAAACAAAAGATTACTTAAAGGTAGTGTTCGCGAAAAATGAAAGGGGGTATAGGCTTAATGCGATAAAAAAGCGCTTTTGATCGCTACTATCTTACTACTATCTGTTGCGTCTATAAGGAGAAAATATAATATTTTTTTAATTAATTTGTTTTGAATTTGATTATTTCTCTTGTCGCTTGCGCAACTATCTAAGAATGCCGCGCACCACTCACATTTTTCAAAATCCGTTAAAAACGTTTTCTAAAAAAGTAAATGTAAAAATATAATTAAAAAATATTATAATATATAAACTATATACAAATGTGGCGAAAGGTAACCGATGACTATAGGAATTGTAATATCTGAATGATTTGTTTGAAATTAAATTGATTTTTTTTACGGTCTAAGTCGTATGTTGCAATTTCCTCAATTTGTATGGGCGCTACGTTCTTCGGTATGAGACGTCTTTAACAATTTTCTCCTTAAAGACGCAACAGATAGAAGTAAGATTAGTAGCGATCAAAAGCGCTTTTTTATCGCATTAAGCCTATACCCCCTTTCATTTTTCGCGAACACTCCCTTTAAACGTTACTTAAAGTTTATCGGTTTTACTGAACAAAGAATTAATGAAATAACTCTCCCTTAAAATCATATTTTTTATTGTGAATGATAGAATGAAGTTATTCCTGAGAGATCTGACGACAACAATAATTATACGTATTATCATAGTTATACTTGCTATCACAAGGATACTTAGAACAAACGAGGTGATCTAGAATAAATATAATACGATGAGAACCAGAAAACTGTGAAATAGAAAGACGACTTTTAGACTCAATGATTTTAAATAGTCCAATGACCATGGTACACAGCAATTGTGCCTTGTAAAAAGACCCGTTTCACTTAATTGCTTAATTGTCTGGTATAAGACTTTTTGCTTTGTAACAGGATCAAATACACTTAAGTAATGTTACTAAGTCGACTCTCAGAGTTTTCTGGTTATCACTGTATAAACAGTGATGAACAATAACAAATGAAATAATCGTCATCCTCGCTGTTTATTTTGGTTAGAAAAATTGCAAAGAATAACAATTTCCAGCTTTTTAAATAAAACCGAAATATATCTGCAAAAATATTGGTGGCACTTTTTTACAGATATTACAGTTACAAGTTCCTTTGCGTGGTTTCTAATTTAAAGGTTTAAAGATAAAGGGAAGACGAGCAATATTCCGCTGTTTATTTGATATTACTTGTTTTATTATGAGATATTACAGTGTCAGGGTTTCAATCAAAGAATAAGACTGTAAAGACGACATGAAACTATTCAATTATATCAATTAGCCTAACTTCTATCTTGAATGGGGTCTTTGAATAGCTTATGAAATGATTAATGCAAAGAAAAAAAGAACTTTATAGTTGCAGGGAATCATGAATATAAGAAGACAGACGGTTTAAATTCCGCATAGCTTTTGTAAAAATAAATAGATAGAAATTTGAAATTTTTACCTCTGCAGGCGTATCTGATTTACTCGCTAGGCTAGCACGGATACCATTACTAGCCCACATAACAACCAGATAGGGGGTTAATAGGTACCTAAACAGTTTAGCAGGGGTTTTATAGGTAACTAAACATGCAGGTTATAGGGGGGTTAATGGGTACCTAAACAGTTTGGCAGGGGTTTAATAGGTAACTAAACATGTAGGTTATAGGGGGTTAATAGGTACCTAAACATGTAGGCAGGGGTTAATAGGTACCTAAACATGTAGGTTATTGGAGGTCAATAGGTACCTAAACAGTTTGGCAAGGGTTTAATAGGTAACAAAACATGTAGGTTATAGGGTGTTAATAGGTACCTAAACAGTTTGGCAGGGGTTTAATAGATAACTAAACATGTAGGTTATAGGGGGTTAATAGGTACCTAATCATGAAGGCAGGGGTTAATAGGTACCTAAACATGTAGGCAGGGGTTAATATGTACCTAAACAGATAGGCTTGGGGTTAATAGGTATCTAAACATATAGGCAGGGTTGAATAGGTACCTAACCAGTTTAGCAGGAGTTGAATAGGTAACTAAACATGTAGGCAGGGGTTAATAGGTACCTTAGTTAGGGGTTTATTAGGTTCCGAAATATGTGGGAAGTGGGTTGATAGGCTTCTAAACAGATAGGCTGCGGGTTAATAGGTAACTAAACAGATAGGCTGGGGGTTAATAGGTACCTAAACAGATAGGTACGGGGTTAGGTAGGAAGTTGGTAAATTGGGTAGTTAAATATTTGGCCAGCGCGTTACGGTAGTTAGTTAGTTGTTAGCTAGTTAGCTATTTATCTAGTAAGCTAGTTAGCTAGTTAGCTAGTTAGCTAGTTAGCTAGTTAGCTAGTTAGCTATTTATCTAGTTAGTTACATAGTGAGCTATGTATATCAGATTATTTGATTAGCTTGTTAGCTAGTCAGGTAGCTATTATAAATAGTAAATATATATTTCTACCTGACATACTTATCAAAAACAAAGTTCTCTAGAATAAACCAGGTTACGTGAAATATGACCAGTAAGGATAGAGCAGCCAAGCTAGTTGCCTAAATATAATGATAGTTGAAAGTTCTCTATAATAAACCAGGTTATGTGAAATATGACCAGTAAGGATAGAGCAGCCAAGCTAGTTGCCTAAATATAATGATAGTTGAAAGTTCTCTATAATAAACCAGGTTACGTAAAATATGACCAGTAAGGATAGAGCAGCCAAGCTAGTTGCCTAAATATAATAATAGTTAAAAGTTCTCTAAAATAAACCAGGTTACGTAAAATATGACCAGTTAGGATAGAGCAGGCAAACTAGTTGCCTAAATATAATAATAGTTGAAAGTTCTCTAAAATAAACCAGGTTACGTGAAATATGACCAGTTAGGATAGAGCATCCAAGCTAGTTGCCTAAATATAATAATAGTTGAAAGTTCTCTAAAATAAACCAGGTTACGTAAAATATGACCATTAAGGATAGAGCAGCCAAGCTAGTTGCCTAAATATAATGATAGTTGAAAAAGGGTCTTTTCATCAATTTAAATAATAACCAGATATGGTCGTAACAATTATACTGTCTAACAACTGATTTTTAACTATCTACACCTTTTCTATTTATCTATACATGAATATGTCTGCGTATGAAATGTGTGTGCGACTTATGAATCTAGCAATATGTTGATTTGAAGATTACAATATAAGTCTTATTTCTTGAATACTTAATGGCAAACTAAAAGATTTGGAAATATGAAAGATTTGCCCCAAAAAAGTTAACAATTATTAATTCATTAATTATTAGTTCAATGGTTCAAAAAATTGATGTCGTTCCTGTTCAAAATCACCCTTTATTTTCCATCTATTTTGTTCGTTTCTTTACTCAACGATCGTTCAGTAAAATTATTTTTTCAGTAAATCTTTGTTCAACAAAAAAAGATTCATTTTTAAAAAATGTTCCGGAAAATCGTTATTTCAGTTCTCTGAACGATCCAAGTCGAGTTTCTTCGTTAAAAAAAAAAAACGATGTCCATCTCTATCCAAGTAGGGTTAACAATACCTTCAAATCAGGATATCCTGCATATATTAGAGTAATGGTAAAGGTAGGTTAACAATACCTTTAAATCAGTATCTCCTGCATATACTAGAGTAATGGTAAAGTAGGGTTAACAATACCTTCAAATCAGGATATCCTGCATTAACTAGAGTAATGGTAAAGGTAGGTTAACAATACCTTCAAATCAGTAACTCCTGCATATACTAGAGCGATGGTAAAGGTAGGTTAACAATACCTTCAAATCCGTATCTCCTGCATATACTTGAGTAATGGTAAAGGTACACTGTATCCTTATCTTGGTGAAGAAAACGATTAAAAATCGCTTTCTTTTAAATACGTAAGTAAGCGACAAAAAGTCTGTAACTAAAGGATTATTTGTCGCAGATTATTAACATTTTGATCTTAAGGATACAGTATAGGTTAACAATACCTTCAAATCAGTATCTCCTGCATATACTAGAGTAATGGTAAAGGTAGGTTAACAATACCTTTAAATCCGTATCTCCTGCATTAACTAGAGTAATGGTAAAGGTAGGTTAACAATACCTTCAAATCAGTATCTCCTGCATATATTAGAGTAATGGTAAAGTAGGGTTAACAATACCTTTAAATCAGTATCTCCTGCATATACTAGAGCTATGGTAAAGTTTAATAAGCTGGCAATTACAGTCCAGGTAGCGTAGACTGCGAACCCATTCATCATAAATCTAGATTAAATTCAAGATAATTAAATATATCATAAATCTGGATTAAATTCAAGATTATTAAATTTATCATAAATCTAGATTAAATTCAAGATTATTAAATTATCTTAAATCTAGATTAAAATCAAGATTATTAAATTTATCATAAATCTGGATTAAATTCAAGATTATTAAATTTATCATAAATCTAGATTAAATTCAAGATTATTAAATATATCATAAATCTAGATTAAATTCAAGATTATTAAATATATCATAAATCTGGATTAAATTCAAGATTATTAAATTTATCATAAATCTGAATTAAATTCAAGATTATTAAATTTATCTTAAATCTAGATTAAAATCAAGATTATTAAATTTATCATAAATCTGGATTAAATTCAAGATTAGTAAATTCATCATAAATCTAGATTAAGTTCAAGATTTCAGTCTCTCAGCTTAATTTCTTAATTTTTAGGACTAAACCCAGATTGTACAAAATTTCAGTCTCTTATCTTAATTTTTAGGACTAAACGAAGATTGTACAAAATTTCAGTCTCCTATCTTAATTTTTAGGACTAAACCCAGATTTTACAAAATTCTGTTTCACAATGTGTCGAATTGGACCGTCGGAACGTTGTAGAATAAAATCTATGATTTGATTTTAAAAAAATGCAAATATAAGTGCAGGGGGGGGGGATATCAAAATCTGATTAACCTGTAAAGAATCCCCCAGATAAACATATCAGTTCCCTTAGCATATTCTTCACTATACTTTTCTACATTTCTAGCCATCATTCCAACCACAGCAATACCAGTAGCAGCGATCAGTATCAGTATAACACATGCAGCAATCAAATACTCTCTGAAATATTGGACAAAATTTAATTCTTTTAATGATTTTAACAGAAATGTTGAAACAAAATATACATTTAATAATTATAAAAGAAATATTGGACCAAATTAAATAGTTTTAGCTTAAATATTGGATCAGATATGAAATTATCTGATTTTAGCATTGATATTGGTCCAAATTAATTGATTTCAGCGTTTATATTGGATCAAAATATGAAATTATCTAATTTTAGCATAAATATTGGACCAAACTGTATAGTTCGTATATAATACCTATCAAATATGAATATCCAGGCTAGGTTGAGAATAAAGTTGACCGACATTGTAACCATGAGAAGAGGAGATGCAAACAAAGGGTTTAGGTACAACCTGGAGACATAGTTTAGTTTAGATAATTAAATAAATCTACAACAGATAGTGAAACCCATAAAACTAGGAAATGAACATGAAAGATAAGAAGAGAAGAAAAAACATAGGGTTTAAAGGGACAGATCGGCTATGTAAGGTAGTTGAACTGAGTATGCAGTGGTGTGGATTCATTTGAGACAAACAAATTTTTTGAGTTTGAGCGCAAAATCGACGTTTAAAATTGTACTTTTGGGTGGATACGTTTCCAGAACTGTTTTTTTTTTAATTATTAAATAACGCCGACAAAAAATGTAAACAAAATTCTACAGTAAACTTATTAGTTGTTTAGGAACAGGTTGAGAAAATTAATATAATTAATATATTAATATAAATTCATAGAAAATAAGAAATTCAATATCATGATGAAACCGAAATAGTTGATTCTAGCATTAATTTATTGACATATTTCTTTTGAGAAATATGTTCCTAACCATTTAATTCGTTTACTGTATAATATTTACCTTATTTTACATTGTCGTTATTTAATAATTAAAAAAAAACGATTCTGAAAACGTACCCACCCAAATTTATGATTTTAAACGTCGACTATGCACTCAAACTCGGTAATTATAAGTCGTGAAAAAGTTTTATATGTCTCAAATGAATCCTAAAGAATTTGTCCACAACACTGCATACTCAGTTTAACAACCATACATAGGCGGTTTGTCCCTTTAAATACAACCCAAATGTGATGAATGTTCTGATAAAAAATAAGCTCTGGATCTCATGGAATAGGAAGACGACTGTTAAACTCAAGTTATAATTTTGATAAGTAAAATCAAGGTTATAATGCAAGGAAAGTTAATTACAGTTGCGTATACTCTGGGTACATATTGAAACCAGTTCTCTAGATGCATCAGTGTTCATTTAGTATCCGAGGAGGTTAAAAACATTAAATTTTGATAATTTTAATAATTTACATAATAGTTTCCTATGACCAGAATATTTCATTGATTTTTTATATGAAAGGTGGATCCCGTGTCAGGCTTCGACATCCGTCTTGTGTTTACATTACCGCCCAGAGACAGTACACTGCTGTACAAAAGATGCGTACACCTCTGAAATAACTTTCCTTGCATTATAACCTTGAGTCCACTGAACTATGTAAACATTTAACTAAATAAGTTCGTTTCAAGCTAAAATGCATGCTTTTAAAAAGCATCAAATACACATAAAATTGCTGTCTATCCATTTTACAGTGTTTATGGAGTCCAGTGTTGTACAGGGAAACCCACAAAGGAGTAGACTTTAAATACGACCTGAAGCTCTTGCTTTGGGTTTTTAAAGGTATCTTAAATAATCTGGCAAGGATGGAAACAATCGTGAAGAATCAGATATTTAAGAAAATATTGCAAATAAATTGCTTAGTCGGCTTTCTGAGTAATCATGTATATGTATGTGCATTTTATGAATACTTGTTTTGATCAAATATCAAATAACTGAAGTGCCAGGCGTTGCCCGTGGATTTTTTATTAAAAATCGAGTTTAGAAGAAAATCCGATTTTTAACAGAAAAAAATTATATGTATTTTATTCTATGTTACCCTCAGGGTACCCATGGTTTTCCCTAAAAAGATGTCAACAAGAAAGCTGAAGGCCCTCGTTAAAGAAGGTGGAACGGACGATTTCAAAACAAGAAAAACTTGCCCAGCCCCAGTTTACCCACCTTCCTTTCTGATTGTGCATGAAGAGGGATACAATCAGAGCAACCAAAGAAATAGCTATCCATAGATATATAACAGACCAGATTGTAAATGTAAATCCTAAAAAAGTAAGATTTTAATAATCAACATTACATTGAAGAGACTGTAGACGTAAAGGGTACCGTTGTGAATAGAACATTCTTCTCTAGAAATGGAGGGTTGCTTGAAATTACATGTACAGTCACTTTAAAACATGAGACACATACCTGGTTTATTAGCAAGGTGTTTGTAAACTGATTATTTGCATGTATTTTGTTTTTATTTATAATTAGCCATAGTAGAATTTAATACTTGCCTCAAACTCTAGTTTTCTACTGTCACATTATTTTAAGCTGATGGTGTAAACCTTTACTATTTAAAACGTTGGCTTCTTGTTACAGCAGAATTCCGAGTTTAAAATACCAAAGGTCCACAGAAAATTCGATTTTTAGGCAAGTAATCAATTCCTTAGAGATAAGTTTCTGGATTGATCAATTATGTTACCGCATTGATCGATTGATTGAATAAATATCTTCATAATTGATTTACCTGCTGGTGTTACATATGTATAGTATTTATCACTTATATTCCCAACTGTGTTGATAAAAACCTAAATTAAAAAAATTAAAAAATTTTCAGGCAATAAGTGTTTAAGGGAGTGATTTAAAAATAGAAAAGAGGGTAACACAATAATCTTGCAAGAAGGCGATGATTCAATAGGTGTACTGTCCTGTTCTGCCGTCTATGGTATGTATGTATAGTGTACAGTGTCAATTTACTCCAACTCAGCCTACAATCAGTACTTCAGATAAACCGGAGTTTTCAGTGATAAATATTGACCTATATATTCCAATTATAAATTGATGGTACTTTTCTGTTTTTCAATGTTTCTGTAAAGAAAATTAGATGTATACATTCTCTACGGTCCTAAAAATGCTAAATAACGCACAAGTTTTCTCTCTGGAGGCTTATCCTGGCCTTGCCAAGGAGATTAGTCTGAGCTTGGAACTTTAGGATATCCTTTTTTTCTTAATCCGAGACTAACTTAATCTTCTTGTATTCTGAAAAGTGTCAACCAATCAGAGTCGCGTTTCAGAAGCCGGGAAATTTGAAATTTTGCGCACCATTTAAAATTACAAACCAGATACAGAAGGGTCTCTATGATTCTGAAAAACCGGTTTTTGATTTTTCTGTACTATATATCCAAAAAAAGAGTGGATTAAGCAAAAAAAAAAATAATAGTGTCCACATTGGATATTCGAATTAAGTAGTCGGGATTAAAGGTTTCCCATTCAAAAGTTCCCAGCTCTGGATAACTTTAAAGAAACAATGGAAATTAAAGAAATATCGATCTATTCATAATTTTCTTGCTTGAGTCCTCTTCATTTTCAGAAATATTCTGATTATATGACAAAAATTACATTTTGACAGAATTAATATATTCAAGATTAAATTGTTATGAAAATGTCATCAATTCAATTTCATTTATAATTGACATGATACACTTCTAAGGGTCTCTTTTGCTCATTTTTGAGTCAAAGTGATTTTTGTGTCCAAATCAGGGCTAAGTGGCCTTTTTGATCTAATATTTATAAAATTTCAGTTATTTCGGCATCCTTTAGGTGGTAAAAAAACTAAAAATCTTTAAATCTTGCAATTTAAATATTTTTAAAAGTTAATGTTCTGTTAATCTCAGTTAAAATAATCTGCTCAATTCTCAGGTCTGTAGTGCGTATAAAAAAAATAAAATTTTGAAATAATTTACCGATCCTAATCCTGCTCCTGACCCATTGAGTCCATTGAACGCAGCGGTCACCACAAACGTGATAAATGCTGCAAAGACGAGGAGAAGCGTGGGCCAATCATGGTTAATTACTCCGCCATCTTTATTGGACGGACGACGAACAAGACTACTGGATTCAGACAATGCTGACATTTTTTCTGAAATATTTATTTATTAGATTTTTTTTGTAGCGCACATCCGAAATTATTATTATTATTATTATTATTATTACTTTTATTATTATTACTATTATTGTTCTTACTATTATTATTATTTTTTTCATTATTATTATGATTATTATTATGGTTATTACTATTATTTATTACTATTACTATTATTATTATTATTATTATTACTATTATTTATTACTATTACTA
>NW_019396274.1:0-496 GCF_000591075.1 Eurytemora carolleeae | reverse complement strand
TATATATATATATATATATATATATATATATATATATATATATATATATATATATATATAACAATTAATGTGTATATGTAGCAAAATCGTGAAAACATGATATTCTCCAAAACTGCAGTACGTTGTACATATTAATGATTTAATGTTGCAAACTCAGACATAATGATTATAATAATTATTCATTGAAACTGCATTTCAATTGAACGCTTAACATGATTAGCTTAAATCATCCGACATACTTAAATTACGCTATAAAACATGTGTGGAGATAGCTTAACTGCGTTATATTTATTCTGTTATAATCATAAATAAATAAATAAACATAGATAGCTTATTTACGTAAAATCACCAAGAATTGTTCAGTCCGCGAACTCATACTTCTAGGGGTCAAAGTGTACTTCATGTTTTACATTTGCTTTGATAATAGCAAATACCTTGGCCCAGGCTCAGCTACCAAACTGCCTCTGTAGCTGCCTGCATATGATTTTGCAGCCCA